>NW_021131966.1:0-661 GCF_004193835.3 Ostrinia furnacalis
GATGAATAATAAAATAAATCCTAGTATCTCGATTGATGGTTTCATTTAATTTATTTAAACCAGGTTACCTTTAATAATATTTTTCGTTCATTTATGAAAATATCAAATTAGCCCGTAATCCTGAATCCTGTGTACCTACCATGAGTTTACGTTAGGTGTGCTCGCTAGCGAGTACGTCAAAAATATCTATGAAGATTTTGTTTCTTGAAAGTAGCCGCTAGGGGCGCTGCACAATATGTCATACAATTAATGTCATTTTTTTACTCAGTCGCTAGCGAGCACACCTAACGTAAACTCATGGTAAGCACACTGATACATAAATTTAGCCTATTAATTTAACACATGTACGACTGTACTTAGTGTTGCACTATCAAATGCAATTGAAGCGCCTCTATGCCAGGGTTTTTATGTTCCTGGTCAGGCTATACAACAAAAATACGAGACCCTCTGGCCTAAATAAAAATATATTCTTGTTGAGGGACTGATAATCAGTTAGAGTTCTTTTTTATTGAGGTACTGATAATCCGTTTTTTGCTTCTTTAGCATTTCAGAATGTCACCAGTGTCACCCTTAAAACCAATTGCGTAGAATCTTGTAACTTAGTAGGTGACGTAATCGGTAAAATTTTATCTTGTAATTAAGTAGGTAATTTATATTGTTA
>NW_021131967.1:0-956 GCF_004193835.3 Ostrinia furnacalis
AGTATGAATGAAAACTTTAGGATGAAAAATTTTAGGAAGAGTGATCATTCGGATTTAAAATCGTTAGGAAGAACAATTTCGGGTAAATAACTTTAGGTGAGCCAATATGGACCCAGTTTTCGTCGCTGATTCTAATATCACAGCCTACGAAATAGATTCTGAAAATTTAAAACAGTAATTAATCTTTGCTTGTGATTTATTTACAAGGTCAGCGTGTTCCTGGATACAGGATGTAGTTAGGATTACGAAAAATATGCGTTTCAAAACAGATTTTATAACTAAGTCTATGAGCGGATCTCAATGTTTTGTTTCGTTTATACCTACCTATTTGTTTTGAAATTATTTTGGTAATTTAACCAAATTGGGTTGTTCAAAAGTAAATTAATATTGAGTTAAATAATTCCACTGGGCTTTGCCAATCGGTCTCTACACTACACCCTGTATAGCAATTGTTTGCGTGGTATATTTATGATCGTCGGATCTAACTTTGGGTTGTTTTTCGTAACAGTGGGCTTTTAGGCGCCGTCTGGGCGCCGCGGCCAGACGTTGGAGGTCACGTGATCTTGGTAATGAATGGGAGATTTCGACACGTGGAGTGAGAAAGTTTTAAAGAACTGTTACTCTGGTCACTTCATCTACTCGTACTTGGAATGCTGGCTCACATCACAGGTGTAAATAAAACGCAGACCTATACGCCCGTATTCACAAACGATGCTTGCTTAAGTGAAGCAGCAAATCGAACGCACAGCGTTGAATAGAACTCTGTGATTGGTTCGTGTGTCACGCTATGCGTCCACGCGCTCTGTGAGACCTCATAGTAAAGTTTGAGAATACGAGCGATAGTATTTTTTTATACCAGTATTTATTTATTCATCATTGTCACCATCATTTCAGCTACAGGACGTCCCTACTGAACATAGCCCTCCCCCAGTGATTTTCAACCGACTTCAAAAAAA
>NW_021131969.1:0-1212 GCF_004193835.3 Ostrinia furnacalis
ATAAAATTTTACTTATTTCTTGCTTTTTAGTTAACTAATTATTACCTTGATGTTACCACTGAAGGTAGGCAGTACACAGAGACCAAAAAAATTGGTTCATAATCGGCGGAGATATTGCGTATAAAAAAAAGTTCATCCCCAATTTTCCACCCTTGGGGGTGAAATATTTTCTTCAAATTCGCATGAAACCACCCTTTTGATAATACCTATTCAACAAAAAAATAATCGTTCAAATTGGTTTATAATCGGCGGAGATATTGAGTATAAAAAAGTTCATCCCCAATTTTCCACGCTTGGGGGTTGTTTTTTTTATTATTAAATTTAAATGGGACCACCCTTGAGGTATTACCTATACGCCGAAAAAAGATTTGTTCAAATCGGTTCATAATTGGCGGAGTTATCGCGTAACAAACATAGAAAAAAAAAAAAACATACGGGTCGAATTGAGAACCTCCTCCTTTTTTTGAAGTCGGTTGACAACAAGAGGTGATACAGTACTTATTATTATTCTGTGGTGATACTGGCGCTATCCAACGTCAAGTACCTATAGTATCTTGACATAGGTTAACGCGTTCATCACCCATATTTCTTGTGGGTAAGAAGAGTGCTTGGGCACAGGGTTTGGCCAATGTCTTCAAAGATAGACACGATGCTAGCCCTGTCGTGAATGTTACGATATGTCTTCAATTTGATTCTGCTACTGCGCCAGCGCCTAGCTCATCAACAGTTTGAAGCTGAAGTGTGCCCAAAAGCAGAAGATATTAACCAAAACAGTACATGCGGGACTGCACCTCTCTTTCCCACCACTGCAACTTCTGTATAGCCAGGGTTTACAGTTTGGCCTCCAACGAAGCCCTACCAGCAAATTCGACTTTCACGTCCCGGGGGGTAGGTAGCTTACTATCCTGGGACATTTGTCATGCATATGATTCTGTTCTATTGCGATTCAAGCTCTATGCCTGCGCTTAGTTCAGACTGCGCATGGACGCGCACTTAGGCATTAGATATAAAACAAACAGTATATAAGTACGGGACTAGTCCCAACTCCCTTTTCCACTCTGCAATCCCGTATAGCTAGGGGCCAGGATTGGCCTTCAATCAATAAAGATGCTGAAACTCACTACCGATCCGGGTAGCTTACTATCCTGGGACATTTGTCATGCATTTGATTCTGTTCTATCGCGATTCAAGCTCCACGCCTGCGCTAAGCTC
>NW_021131971.1:0-3662 GCF_004193835.3 Ostrinia furnacalis
GACAAACCTAAAGAGGATTTAGGACGCTATTTGGATCAAATATGTAATTGCTCAATAATGAATAATAAATAAATAAATAAATAATAAATAGTTAAAAGATCTTTGTCCTCAATAACGAGTAATTTAGGTAAATTGAAATAAAAAAATCTACTACTTTGACACCTGTAGTAGTGGCCTGTGGGCTGAGTGTGAGTTTACAATTAAAAATTGTATGAAAATTTTAGTTTTTGATAGTTTCCCGCTAGGGGCGCTGTACAATCCGTCATACATTAAATGACATTTTTTGACGCGCTCACTGGTGAGCGCGTTTCAAAAAACTCACACTCGGCCCTCTATTCATCTCCGCGAGTCTGCATCAAAAACAAAACGCGGACGCGGGACGGCACCTACTGGGATATTTAATCGACAGGGACACTCAAGAGCGAGCATTGACGCACGCACGTGTATTGTATTGTAGCGAGGACAGTGGTTTGAATACACTACCACCGGTGACGAATCTCGTGCGATATGATAGTTTGCTCGACACCCCACTCCCTAAGAGTTCTCACTACTTTGATCTAAATAAATTACTTGTTAACCCAAATTATCTTTTATTTATCTAACTTAAATCTAAATTCTATAATGTCACTGCTCCTAAAGCCCAAACCGCGACAGTATTCTTCACCCATTTGCATTGTATAGACATTAAACTACCTATGTATGATGGAAAGTAGAAAAAACGGTGGTGTGTTGAACTGAATAATGAAAGAAACACTAAATATTATTCATGCATAATAATCATGTATTTCCTCCTCCATTTTCCGCAGTTTGGCACTTTATTTTACCGAAGTCAGCCCTATGGAATCGGCGCAGTACCGATCGTTTCGATCGATTGACGTATGTCAAGAAAACGGTGCTCGACTCTTGAGACAAACTAAATTACACCATTGGGTCTAGACAAAGTGCAAATTACGAGGGGCGGCTGAAAAGTTTTGAGCCTAAGTATCTTCAAGTGTTATTATTGACTTGCTCTAAATTTAATTAATTTGCCAATAGCCTCCTTAGTATATGTACAAAGTTTCATTTCATTGGCGTCATCACGCTTTTAGTAATTAATTCGTAAACATCATCATGTCTCAGTCATCCGCGCAATGTACGAAATTGAAGTAAACAGTTGTCATAAAATTCCTCAAAAAGAGGTACAAAACGCTGACGGTAACATTTGATGAGATGTCCACAGTTTATAAATGGGGAGTCTGGGCCTTCATTTGCCATCATGAAAGATTGGACCCGATAGTTCAAGCATGGCAGGGGGTCGCTAAAAGATGACCGCTAGTCAGGGCGGCCAGATTTCGCCATTAACGAATAAAATAATGAAAATTTAATTAATCTTGCTTTAGAGATCATCGAATTAAGCTGTGACAGATAGCTGAAGCCATAGGCATTAGCAAGGAACGCATCGGCATTATTTTTCAAACCAATTTGCACATGAAATAGGGGTGCGCGCGATGGGTGCCAAAAATGCTCACGCCGCTCGACAACCAGTGTCGAGTCACAACTTCGCAGGAGTTTTAGGACATCTTTGGCCATAATCCTAACAATTTTTTTTCTTACATTGTCACTATTGATAAGTAATAGATCCGGCAGTACGATGTAGAGTCAAAATAAGAGTAAATGCAATGGATTTAAAAGGGAAAACGCTGCCGCGGAAATTCAAAGTGGAGCGATCGACACCCAAGCTCATAGCCACTATTTTTGGGATTGTGATGGAATTTTATTCATTAACTACCTATTTAAAAAAAACTACAATAAACGGAGATTATTATGCTGTACTGTTGATAAGAGTGCGTCAAGTGGTTGTTGAAATATTGAGAGGCAAACTGGCGAAAGGAAATCTGTTATTGCAAGACAATTCGCCCGCGCACATCGCGCATGTTGCATGGCTTGCCCTGGGTAAAACTGGATTTCAAGAAATTAATCACCCACCACACAATTTAGTCCGAATCTCTAGCTATTTTGTCTAATTCTCAAATTGGAAAAAAGACCTTCGGGAACGAAGATTTTTGAGTGACAAAGAAATGAAGGCAGCGTTAAAGGCTCATTTCGAAGGCAAAGATTGCAAATTTTTTTTCAGTGGGTTAAAAGCTCTTTTACACAAATGTAAGAAGTCCGTTGTAGTAGAGGGAGATTAAGTAGGAAAACATATTTTTAATACTTTTCTATCGGCATTTTTAATACCCTAGGCTCAAAACTTTTCAGCCGCCCCTCGTATAATCGCAAACCAGTCGAAAAGTGGTCGAAAAGCCCCTTTTTTGTATGGAGTTTTGACGGATTCGATTTTCGATTCGATCATAAAGTGCGTTTTGTCTAGGGGGGTTTTGTCTATATTGTTAACGACATTGAGCATACATTTTTTTAAATACCTTCTCGCTAAGAAAACCTTCTGTACGTAGTACTTATTATTATTCTGTGGTAATACTATCTATACAGTATTTCAACTCGGCCATATTTTTTAAATAAATGTCAACAGTCGCTCGGTACGTCACGGTAGGACAACATGTGGGACTATACAGTGTGAGTCACGTTAAAGTGTACATATGAAAATAGATGAAACTAGACCTATTTTTATCGACAAAAAAGAGGTCAAATTTTTTTTGAGATTTTTTTAAAAAAATTTATAGAATTTTTTTTCTTCCAATTACTTATTGTAAAGAAAACGTAATAACTTTTGAACTAAGCGGTATATCCTGATAAAATAAAAACAGTTATAATGCTAAATAACAGGCAATACTAAAAAAAATACATAAAATACACAAAAAAGGCCAACAAATAATAAAAAATGATACTTTTTGAAAAAAATCTGCTGTTAAATTCGTGTTTTTTTGGTTATTTGATAAATTTCTCCAAAAAATGCCCCTATAACCGGTGGTTTTTATTACTTTGTATTATTTTCTATCGTATTATCTTTGTAAAACCATTTTGCCTGTAATATGAGGCCCATATCCATCACCATGAGGTACACAACCCCTGTATATATTACATATTTAACCGTTATATTGTTGATTATTAATAGTAGGTAGTGTCTTAAATCCTCTTGCGGTTTGTCTAGCCTTTAACCAGTGATATGACAATTATTGTATAACACTATAAGGGACATGACGTCTCACAGGCTACTACGTCGAAATCAAAAAATTTACAAAATCGCATGTGGATTATTTAAAATTGTGTTTGTATTTAACTATTATTAAGTCAATAATTGACATGAGGTCCTTTTTTAGCATTTTAATACCTTTTCCTTAAAATCTAATAATATAGACACCGAAAAACATAAAAGCCACTTCTGAAAACTAAAAATAAAAATTCTGACACCCGCTCAATTTGGCATAAAATCAATGGCAATTTTTGCACAAAAGGCGAGAACATTGCAAACATATGGGATTGCAACACCCCGACACATGTGTACTGTGGTGGCGTAGCATAGGTTGGCACCTGGGGCGACCCCCTCCCCCCCTCCCCACTCCTCATAAGACTATAAGATGGGTGTTCATATTGCGGGGGGCTAAGGCACCCCAGAATGGTCTGGTGTCCCCCAGATTTTTCGGGTCACCGATTTGAAGACGAAATATGTTATTACTAAATACAAATACAAATAAATACAAATATTTTATTATGAAACACATGCT